>NC_065540.1:18362020-18364520 GCF_932294415.1 Quercus robur
TTGTGCTGGATAGTTTCAATAAGCACAGAGCAAGGTCTTTTTATTAACTGGGATTTCGGCTCTAAGCATCGTTCAGAATATAAAAATAAAAAAGAAGTCATATGGTAGTACGTCTATTCATGGCATAACCATTTCAGAATGAAGAGGTAGAATATACAAAATAAAGCAATGTTGACTTTTATTAATATAAAGAGGTATTACAATGTACAATGAAGGGCTTAAACAAGCCTATACAGGAAACGAATTGCAAAAACAATAAAAAAAAAAAAAAAAAAAACAAAACAAACAAACAACCAGAAGTCTTTTTAAGCTCTACTCCGAAGTCTTTCCAAATTCTGCCCTAGTAGCATCCATATTGAGAGGAGGACCTCCCTTGGTGGAAGAGGAGAAGAAGAGGAAGAAGGAAAAGCACCAGGATGGATCTGGTGAAGGGAAAGAAGAAGAAGGGGAGGCAAAAGGAGGCACCAGTGAAGGAAGAGAGGAAGAAGCAGGGATACTTTGTCCCTGCGTCAGTCCTGACTCCTAACACGCTGGTGCCATGTTAGCTATGCTCATAAGGGAGCGGCTGGTACTGATAATGGGTGACCCCAGTTCAGTCACACCAAAAGTTTGACGCGACGAGCCCCTGCTTCGGATTTTGGCTGAAAGGAGGATGAGAGGTATCTTGAGTCTCTGCCATCCCTGCCCTGACCGAGCCATTTTAAGCTTCGGAAAAACATGGTGTTTCTGGGAGGGGTATGGTCTCTTCATTCCCGCTTCTATCTCAGACGTATCGCAATTCAAGGTGTAAGCGAGCGGATAAGGGAAACTCTGGGGGAGGCTAAGGGTTTCAGACTTTAAAAGGATTAAAGGGTCTCTGTGTAAGAAAAGTAACCTCTTGCCTTTCTTCTTATATGAAGGGTAAAATGGGAGGCATTTAATTTATCCAAATTTCCAAGAAAATCTGTAAACGAGAATATACCCACTCCACTTCCCCACGCCGTTAATAACCGTCGGATTTAAATGGTCTCGTGAAGGGAAATCATTAAAGACACGTATCGAACACTGAAACGGCCGAAGCGCATCATGAATGAATTCAGAGGAATATCTCATAGTCCGGCGTGTTTCCTAGATAGATGAAGAGACACCCGCATTGATGAAGGGTAGAGCTAAGCAGACCACAATAAAGACTTGGCACCACCAAAACCCTCCTTTCCGACCAAGAGGTCGGACAGCAGGATTTTGAGGGGCTATTGTAGGGCCAGAGAGTTTATGACCCCAGCCCATTTCATGTTAAGGCCCAAGGCTTGCGCCGAGGAGATACAGGACCGAGGACGCATCATGAGAGTCAAGGACGGCCTAAGGAAATGGCCGAAGACGAGCTCCTGCTCGACATGCCATAAATGCCCTAAAAGGAAGAGTGATCACAGTGCGGAAACAGCACAAATAAAAGGCTGCCAGCACTGCAATAAAGCATTCTGCACCTGACAAGACCATACTCTTCAGCTTTTGCAACCTCTGCCCAACCACTCTAGGTATAGGCTGATAGGACAAGTCTTAAGTCCTAGGAAAATGAGCTTACACGTGGACGCTGGTAAGAGGGTAAATGCTCGTATAAAAGGATAAGAGAGACAGTGAGAGAAGAGCGGGGGATAATTCATCCTCCCAGCCATGGTGTCCTAGAAACAAGGAGAATAAGAAGAGCAAAGAGCTCCCCAGATTCCTCAGACGAGATTCACTGACTGGAGCCAATCCGAACTACCGTCCGGTGACCAAGACCTAGCCTTTCAAACCCACGCTCTACAAATGATATTGTTTGGGCCCTCTTTACGTACGAGCCCAATATTATCTTGGGGTCGTTACGAATCGAGTCCTTACAATATATATATCATAATCATCTAGAATTTGATTTATTGAATTTTTGTTTTTATAGGGTGACTTGTTGACCATTAATCTATTATGCAATATTTTCCACCGTATGACATAATTTTCATGTAGGGCCAAAAATTCGTGTTGAGGAAATTGTTTTTGACACTTAAGGCTCATTATTGAGTACAATCTCAAGTCATGTGTATGTGCTCTTAATGACTGACTCGTAGTATTAGGTTCATTTCAAAACCATCTTTCACGTAATAATGTAGAGATTTTCCATCAATTTCATAATCATCTAGGTATCAAATATATATATATATATATCATAATGATCTAGAATTTAAGTTATTGAATTTTTGTTTTTATCGGGTGACTTATTTACCATTAATCTATTATGCAATATCTTCCACAGTATGACATAATTTTCATGTACGGCAAAAAATTAATGTTGAGGAAATTTTTTTTGGAACTTAAGGCACATTATTGAGTACAATCTCAAGTCATGTGTATGTGCTTTTAATGACAGACTTGTAAACTATTCTCAAACAAACTCGTAGTATAAGGTTCATTTCAGAACAATCGTTCACGGAATAATGTAGAGATTTTCTATCAATATCATAATCATCTAGGTATCAATATATATATATAT